>NC_133581.1:20706528-20719028 GCF_964106895.1 Numenius arquata
ATGGAAGCCATGGGAGTCAATGGATTCACTCCAGCAGAGTCTTTAGCCTTTTCTTTTTCTGTAAAATGAAAGGAGGAAAGGAGGGAGAGGGTTTTTCAGCACTCCATTTTCTTTCTCTTCTGAAGCACACACAGAGAACAGGTCTCGCTGCCTGTATCAAACACGTTGTAATGCCCCAGCCTCAAGCCCTGCTGCTCTTGTGACTATGTAAATGGAGTTTTGTGGAACGGGGAATCACAACAGAATTGAGAGCCTGGAAGCTGCCACCCCCTTACAAAGGTACCGTGGTCATCCCCACGCTGTGGGGTTTGTTTCCAGCTTGAAGTAAATAAGAGGCCCTTCTGTGTGCCAGTCTCAGGAATGCTAGTGACTTCTCACTGCCCTTGGCTATCTTGTTTTTAATTTAAGAACCATGCAAGTGCACTTAAACAACCATTGTTTACTGGTGTCATTGTTATCAAAGCAAGTGAAGACATCAGGATCTGTATTGTCCTCGGGTTTTATTTTCATTGTGTCAGGCTACAATGGGACTTTGAGCATCTAGTTCTTGTCTACAGGCACCATTCAACAGGAAATCGATTTCCATGGGTGACAGGCGTGGAGGCTCCACGGGTTCCGGGTGAGGCACACACAGCAGCACCAACATGCTGTGGGTCTCTATCCCTTTTCTTCTTGGGCTGGGGCTCTCGAATCCTACCTGCCTTTTACTGAACCTGCACGTCTTCCTCCTGAGCATGAAGACATTGGTGCTTGAGTGTAGTCAGTGTTTCCCGTGAACTATACCTGGTTCCAAATTAGGTGGGCGCTAAGGAAAGAGGCAAGCACATGTGGGGTGGGGGCAGAGATTTTTACAGAGAATAACTGACGACACATCACCATGGACAGGAGCCTTGAGGGCAAAACACAGTGCTTGTCAGTTCACGTTTGTCTGGTCTCGGAGAAGAGGCATTTTCAGGCTCTGCATCATGATAGCTATAACAAGCTGAGTTGAGAGACTTCAATACATGCCTGACTATGAGTACGGACACTGATGAGAAAGCTTATGTGTGCCTACTCGCATTCATTTCATACAAGTAGACACTTAGCTCATTCAAAAATACAGCTGGCATGATAAGCCTTTGAGAGTAAGAAATACATATGAGGGTGTTCAGTTTCCAGTCAGGGTTATGCCATTTTTAATGGCCATATACTTACCCTGTCTGGTGCATTTATTCATTTTCCAGCCCAACTAGATTCAATGATTTTCGTCATTTTTTTTCACCTCTGTTGACATTGTCTGACAAGACTGTTCAGGCTCAGACTGCTTAGGAAAAATAAACTTTGGTGCCAGATTTTGAGCCATCAGCAGTGTTCTCTCTCATCTTTATTCTATTATTCTGTTGCAAAGGAACTTTCAGCTCAGGGGCCACAATGGAAAGAAAACAACTGCGGCTTTTTTTTTTCCCCTCCCCTTTTTCCCATCTTGTGATCTTAACCCAGCTGGTGAGGGAGAAAATTCCCATGTGAGGCATGTGGGTGGAGCACAATTGTGTAAGCTCCATGCTCGCAAAGTGTTTGGCATGGATCCGCTTGCTCGCTTTGTTTTCCATGGCCGAACACAGAGGGAAGCCACATTCAGCACATTAACAGCCACCACCTGTTGCTCTGTGCTACTTCAGAGGAACCCTGAGGCTGGGGAATCACACTGTGCTTTGGCCCTTGATCTCCAGGGAAGTTTGAGATATCAGGGGTGTGCGTTTGTCCCGATGTTTTTCTGGCTTTTGCAGGACATGACGTAGCTGAGTTTGGGAGTCCAAATGGTTAAGAGGTCCTTGGAGCAACTTGAGCACTGCTTTGGTGCAGGTCACTAGGAGGAATTTTCAAGCTCCATTTGATGTGACTGTCCTGAAGACAAACTCTTCGTGGTTAATCCACTGTGGTGAGAAATTTTGCTGCCACAGACTACTCTAGAAATCTTAAGTACCTCAAGCATAAGTACAAGGAACAGCAAGAGAATGCAAAGAGAAAGATCTTACTAATCTTGTCAATGACATTTGCAGGACATCCACCAGATTTCTTCCCTCCTCTGTGTAGTAGAGGTTAAATCGATCTCCATTCCTATGCACTTTCCCGTACATATGTAAAGTAAAAAAAAAAAAAAAAAAAAAAGCGCAGCATATCACTAATGCAGCTAATTCTCAGTATCTTGAAGCAATTGACACAAGTACATGAATTAAGTCATCACTTTATATCACTTGAGGCAAACGTGCTATTTGGAGTACCTCTTGGTAAGAATAAGCAATTTAAGATCCATTAGTATTTGGAATATTCTGCTTCATTAAAACCACAGTCATCCCTAAATGTAAATGAGTGGAGAGAAGAAGCTATCAACCTCTTGGTTGTACTAGACAAACTGAAAAACTCTTTATATTGCAGAGTACTGTAAAAGGTTTTAATATAAATACAAGAGATGCCTTAGGTTTCCAAAAGAAGGTTATCCTACCTTGGGCTGAAGTTTCCATAACTTTCATAAGTTTGAAAACTACAATGTGGATTAAGGGGGAGAAAGAAATTCTGGTATACAGATTTTAAGCTTTTAATATCACTCCAGGGTAATTTTGCAAAACACTGTGTCTGTGTCCCATTCTGCTATTTACATACCAAAATTCATTCTCCTTTAATGGCCACAGTGCCTAAGATTATGGAAAAGCTGGACTTATTTTTTAAAATAATAAATACCTATCCTCTGTTTTAATTCAAAATTTCCAAATAATTCAGGGTCCCCTTGCCCTGGGCTTGACCTGAAGAACTTTAAGATCAAATCACTTTCTTTCATTTATCATACTGTGTTCTTGTATGATAAGTATTATAAAGAATACAAACGCAGCAGTTTCAGATTTTAATTAGACTTGTGACATATCTATAGTGCACTAAACAAAATATATATTAAAATGATTTGTTCAATACTTACAGGTAAAGAACAAGGAAAGACTTCTGAAAAACTTCGGGAAAAAAGAATGTTCTTTTTCTCCTCAGTTCAGTCACATTCAAGACTCAAGAAGTTCCTCAACTTAAAAAAGCTATTTTTGTCTAAGCAATAAAGGTAGGGATGTTACAGAAGTCACAGGGATTTCTAGAAAAACTAAATCGTTTCACAGTGGTGCCTAATTTAGTTTTAAGTCTTTTCCAAACGTTGAAATACATTTTCAGGGCCACAGACCTTACAATTCATACAAAACTGGAATCTCTGCAGGTAATGGCTGTTGACTAAATGAGAGAGAGGTACTCTTTCACTACCAAAGAATGAATAGTTGGATCCTGCCTTTCACTCTTCTCCAAGGGGCCAGTCCGACTTTCCCTGAAGCCACTGCTTTAGGTGAAACTGCCATCCAGCAAAGTAACTGATTGATGCACCAAAGTACAAAAGTGTGTCCATGTTCATTACATGATGCTACTGGAAGGAACATACTAGGTGACTGTTGCCATGCAATGCTCTTCCCTTGGTAGAAAAATTGCTTCCTGCATTACACAATTTGCATGTGTGGTTTGATGAGACCTTATGTTCTGTTGAAATAGCAACACAATGCTGAGCTGAACTCACTGTTAGACTGGTTATGGACCAGTAGATACGTATGGCAAAAATAAAAGGTGTCCTGACTATGCACATAGAGAGCATAAAATATATTCCAAGACTAGCGTATGTCCATTGTATGACTTAGATCAAGGTTAGATTAACTCTGAAATATCAAAAAAATAGTTTCCATAACCGAAAAAGGCTCTGGATTCTAGTGAATCAGGATTAGTGTTCTGCAGCTGTAGGGAAGATACTTTATAATTAAGCTTGCACCCTCCAGCAGATCTCAGTTGGAGGTACCAGCAGTCTTTGGCAAAAACTGGTTTGAAATCAGCCTAGCTTCCGGCTGAATAGCTCTGCTGGTGAGGAAGAACAGCCTGTGTGTTTCTATGGCTCCCACACAGCAAAAAACTCACTTAGAGTATCTGAAAATGTGGACCTAATACATCTTTATTTTCTTGATTTTTATTTCTCTGCAAGATTTATGATTTCATAAAAAAGGAGAGGCCTGTTTACAAGAATGGTTGCAAAATTAGCTGTTAATTTTCTGCTCAAATGGATGTGATGAACACTGTGCAAAATGATCCTTAAATAACAGAGCAGAAGTCAGGTTAAATCTGAAATTCCTATGCTTTTTGCTTTTCTAGATTACCAATCTGCATACAGATTAAATGGCAGGGTGGACTCCCATGTCAGGAACAAGACCTGTGCTGGCTGGGTCCCAAGAACAGAGTTGCAAGGACTGTTGGCCTAAAGTTTGAGGCAAGCTAAGTAGGATCTTCCACTTGATTCATAAGTATTCCACATCGATATCTCTGATATATGTCTGAAGCGTTTGAACACAGAAATAATATCAAGGATACTTCCCTCATAGCTGAGTCAAGCTGTGACAACAGGTCCTGAAAGAGGATATTTTTATAATACTTTATCTTGTCATCATCCTTTTTTTCAATGTCTAGTTGTTCAGGGAAGAATGGCAAAGTCCTTTCATGTTGAGTGGGTTTAAGGGCAGTTGGTTGTTTATTTCCCTGAAGCTACGCAGTGCCTCGTTTCTCTGCATCAGGGTGAGACTGAGGTTTGTGTCAGGCAAATTCCACAGTAATTTATTTTTAAAATCACGTCTAATGTTAGTTTATCCTGGCTGATAGAAATGCCCTCCTTTCCCATCTCCACATTACTACACAATCTGGCCAGCAATAGCTCAAATTTGATAGCACACACAGGTATAAATGTAGTCCACCGTTGGCAAAAACTGGCTCATTGCTGTGTCCTTGAGGTGACCCATTTCCACAACCCTTCGCTCTGGTAAGCCTGGGTCAGAGCCACCTGGCTCCCCGGGCCACAGAGGAAGAGGTACCTCCTGACTTGCACCCACTCCTTTTGCTACCAGTGTTGCATTCCCACAGGTCTCCGCTCTCCCCACTTGCAAACTGGCCCACAGCTCCAATCCTGAAGTCTGTGCTGCTGTTACAAATGTGCTTTGAGGAAAAACTACTGGGCAAGAGTTGCAGGCAGCTCCCAGCCAGGAAGGATGGCGAGTGGAGCAGGAGCACTGCTGTCAGGGCCACCTGTGTGAGAAACACTGGCAGAAGAGCCACACAGCCGTGATGTGTCGGGGATAAGGTGTCACAGAACCTGACTTTGGCCTCTTTCCTTACCTCCCATCACATCACCATTTTTGGTGCCAGGCACATTGTTGTGGCAAGTTCCAAATGAAAATGTCCCTTACGTGGCATTTTGGCAGTTTCTTGGCCACAAACCTACGCAGCCTGTGGGCCCGAAGTGAAACTGCTAGAGCAGCTTGCAATTCCTAGAGCTCTTATTTTAGACTCTCTCCAAACTCAAGTGGACCTTCTTACTTCACTGCTTCACACTCAGTTCAGATTTGAAAGAGATCTTGGCAACTCTGAGAGCCATGAAACATTTCAAAGCGATTAACAGGACTGCACACTTACAGCAAAGGATGACTCCTGCAGGACTCTGCCTACATTTCCTGTTAACATCAGATAACAATTCATCCAAGTAAAGTAGATAACAAGTGGGTTTTTTCATATTCATCCATAACAAAGTCTAAACAACAGGAATAACAATAAAGTGCTTAATACACAATATTTTCATGAAAAAAAACCCCAAACCAACAGATTAAAAAACACTCTCTGAAAGAAAACAGACCTATTCATATTTTAAGTCCTCTGCCCAGGTCTCCAAATCACCCTTTTACCTGTCTAAATGCATGCAACATTAAACTCTCTTTTCGTTTTCCCATAATCTCTTCAGCTGCCTCGGTGGCACACGCTCTTCCTCCCTACTCTCACACTGGAGAGCCCATCTCCTGCACGTCTCAGTGCCACTGACGCATGAGACTCTGCTTCTTCAGGCAAACTCCTGGGGCTCTGGGTATCAAGATATCAAAGCCAAATCTCACAGTCACCTCTAGCGCTATAACCCCTGCCCTCCTGGAGCTGACTGTGTGCCAGCCTGCAGTCCAGCAGAGTCCCCGGGAGGTGTCACTGCCACTGCCCAGGCACAGGAGGGGGATCCTGTTTTCTCACAGATGGCCCGTGTTTGCTGTGTGCAGCCAAGGGACATGTACCACTAAATGTCAGCCTGTTTGGCTGGAGGCTTGCAGGCTGGTACAACCTAATCAGCCTGGGTACTGCCACACATCTGTACACTGTTCAAAAGGATCACAACAGTGGTCCTCAGAAACAGGCCAGCTATTCACTGCTGCGACCAGCTACAGCTGTATTGACATGTTGCCTTTTCTAATTTTAGGTTGACAGCATCTTTCATGAGAAAACACCACTGTTGCTTTCTACACTGCCTGTGTAGTTTATAATTTTTTTTTTCTTTTTCTAATGCAAAGGCTATGTATTTCTTTGCTGTAATTTTGGATAAATTTTCTCCTTTGCTTGTCTATGTTTTTTCCAGCAACACAGTGTCAAGAAAGTCTCTAGCCACTTGGTAATACTAGTTGCAAAGCCCTATGTTGTTTCCTTAGAGCAGAAAGCTGTCTGTGCTCACGCTGGAAAAGACCATATGCTAAGAAATCCACTGTTGCTTTTGTGCCCATTATAGGCTCTCTTTCTTCCCTTAGGGAAGAGCAGTCACAAAGAGTCCTCTTACTTTGTGTTAGAAAGTGGCAGTGCTTACTGTGATAGTAGCACTGCCTCACCCAAATAGGCCAAGAGACAAAGAACTCTGAGTCCAACTACTGAGGTTGAAACAGATTTATAAAAATATCTATCTTTATTTATTTGTATATACTTTTCTCATCCTCGTATTTTTTCCCCCTCTGGTAACCTGATATTCCTGCAAGTCTATTCCTTTGTTGCATTTTGTCTTCACTTCTTGTCAAATTATTTCATTTTGTTTAGCTTCACCTGTCAAACTACATGAGCTAATTCTCTTTGTGATGACCTGCCACTGCTTCTTAGTTTCCAGTGACAGGACGCAGCTACTGCATGCCTGCAAACCCTGTGCCATGAAAATCACCTGGGCACCTTTACATATACATAAGCAGAGAAGACAGACCCACACTGAAATGCCTTGACCAGCTTAGCTCTGCTCTCAGGTGCCGCCAAACACAAAACCTCTGCTCAAAAGCATGGCTCTTTCATGTCTCTCTTCTCTGGGTTGCCAAATGTTCAATGTGTAGGGTCTAACACAATGGACATCACCATTTATCTGAATTTATCCCTCAACAATTCTAAAACACCCTCTGGGGGAATTTTTGTAGCATTCTTTGCAGGTAACACAACATTCTGGCATAATGGGTGTACTGAAGTAATTTCTTATTATATGATTTGACTGCATACTACCTGACTAAAGGCAGCACTAAAGGAAGGAACTCTCTGTAATACTACAGTATTTATTTTTGTCATTTTTACTGCTGTGATGCTGGATGTTATAATTTATCTGACTTCTTACTCAATGTGCAGAGCTATGATAGCTCCATGCCACCTCGGAGCACAAAGTCCTTGTCTGGCTAGTCTGATGGTTGTCCAGAAAGTCATTACTTACACAAGGAGTGGTGAAACGCAAAGCCAGAATATTCTGGGTAAACAGATACCTCTTTCATCTCCCCTGCAGAAGTGGGTGAGTGAGAACTGGTGTCACACAAGACTGCATTGATGCTGTTCAAAGTGATGAGTTTCACCCTTAATGTTATACCGAGGGAACACATGTGGTGACCAGTGATTGATTACCTTCACAAAGCTCATTTTCACTCAGCAGTTGTGAGTTTCAGAAGGGTGATAATAATGGATATCATTGCCTAAGTTCTCTCTCGCATGTTGTCCACTGTCCCATGGAAATCAAAAAGTGATTAATTCCTCTAACAGCTTTTGTGGTACTCTAGAAACATTGACATTAAGTGGCAGATACTGCATATTTACATACGGGAGCAAAAGTCCATAATGGGTCCCCTTTAACAATGAAAACCGAGGACAATACATCAATCAAAGAACTGGAAGAGTGTCTGTAAGGAAATAAGACCATTCATAGAAACAAAGCTCTCAGCAGGGATTCAGGACTTCCACAGGACCAGGGATGAACAGGAAGGCCATGTCTACCTGTGAGCTTGTGTGCTTGAAGAAACAGAATCAGAGCTGGAGGCCTCTGAGGGCTGCTTGACTGACCTTGGAGGTGCAGATTACACAATCTGAATAAGGAAAAAATGATGGCTCATGCTACTTGTTAAAATAAGGAAATACTCCTCTTTGGGAGATTTTAGCTGAGATGCTTCCAAGCATGAACCCTTCTTAAAAAGGGCCCAAACATACAGATTACCAGAGATCCAAAAGCAGTGAAGGTGATACCTGCCAGTGGGCAGTTTGTCAGGATTGCACCATCCTTTACAATAAAAGGCCCAATAGAGGAGAAAATTGAAATGGCCGATGCAGGTGTGTCCTCCTGTCTAAAGGGGTCAAATTAGCAGCTTGGTCCTCCTCATAAGTGGTACCAACCACAGAGGCAATAGTGCTGAGTTAGGGCACTGTTATCACTCATCCTCTACTGCTTCCATGTAAGAAACGGCAGCTGCTCAACCCCCTGCCCCTGATGCATGCCTGAGCAGCACCTCACAGGGTGCACAGTGTCAGTAGGAAATTGAAGTAATGAGGCTCAATTAAGCAGCTCCCCATACAGTTGTGGATGAACTTGTCCCAGCAAGAGTACCTAGATCCAGTGGCTCAGCAGGGTGGTTGTGTGATGTGCAGCTCGTTCAAAGCCATTTGTAGAACGCTGAATATTCCTCCTCCCTGTGGGACACACTTGCCCTTTTGAGTACTACACACACAGGGTGTAGCCAGGGGGGCCACAAAACAGAGGATTTTAATGCCACCCTGTTTACCAAGAAGTAAGAATAGACAAAGGGAGAAAAGGTTTCCACCTTCATAAAAATCAAGAAGGCTTTGGCTGACATAACACTGGTTTGCTTCTGCAACAGAATTTGTGAATCATTTAGCTTTGCTCTCGTTAGTGCATAGGTCGGACAACACTCACCTTCACCTAGAGGGCCAGCACAGAATTTTGTGTCTTTTCTTCTTCCCAAGTGAGTCTTCAGTGCGGGATTTACATGGTGGCCAGAATTTTTGCAGCCTTTTCCCAACAGTATATTTCTGCATAAGTATACAGATCTAAAAAGATAAACCATTTATTCCCATTAAGAGTACTTAGAGAGTAAAAAAAAGTCTTGTTTAAATTTAGTATCATTACATTTTGTACCTTTTTTTTTTCCAACAGGGCTTTTTTTTCTCCAGCTGCTTACATATAAGCTGTACTCCAAAACTTCCAGCCATGATGGAAATGGGAAGTCAGCCTCTGATGTTTCCAATGAGGTTAGGCCACAGAAACTGTACTTACTTCCTTCAGAGAAGCAATGCTTCTTAGAGTAGATTTCACAGTTTTTTCCAACGTGTGAGTCATATAGTTGACTTTTGGTATAACAGAATATAAAGTTTGCAGAATTGTACATATGTAAACTTGTACTCAGTAATTAGAGGAACACCACCATTAATTGAAGAACACCACTCAGCTGGACAGCTGCGTGGCAAAGTGACCTGGAAGTACAGTGGTGGGGGACTTTTAGCATGGGTTTGAGCAGGAGGTGGCCCCCTTGGAAGATGGCATTCAAAGGAAGAGATGAGAAGTCAAATTAATTCAGGGGTCCCAGGTATTCTGGGAAAGGTTTTTACTGACTGACAGTAAGACAATGTTTGCATAATTGCCCAAACATGTAGCCTTTGAATAATAATAATATTGCTATTATCTGAGATACACTTTGTTTTCGGAAGTGACCTGATAACAGCAGAAGCAAAACACTCAATTTCACAGTTAGAACGAAACAAAAAATAATTACAGAATACATGCAGAAATTAAAATCTATTACAGGCAATTTGTGCTAAGAAACTAAACATCCCCTAAAGCTAGACAACTTCAACCATTTCGGTTTGGTTTTGTTATGATTGGTTATCCTCTCTATATCACTATTTAGGCCTGAGATCTTTTCTTCATGTCTGCTCTAATCCCATTCTTTTGCTGTCTTCCATCATGCTAGAGATATTCTAGGTCCTAGACAATGTGGATATTCAATTCACATAATTAAAATGTAACTACAACCATCTTTTTTTCATTTTCCTTATCACAAAAAATTACGTATTGAATCATAACAAACTTTATGGACGTGTTTCTCATTTTGAGTCTTATGCTGTATCCACTGGAGACTAATGGGATAATTTCCCATGAAACCAGCAAACACTGATACAAATAATACAGCAACAAAAAAAAAAGCACTTGTAAAAAAACCCTTGTAAAAATTACAGGAATGCAAGAATTTCTTTGACTAAAGAAGTACCTCCCCAAATCACTGAGGAACCTACCCATCAGCATGCAACCTTCCTGATAACACCACCCCAAGAAAAAGAAGCTTCTTTTCTCCTTTCTAACCATATTTTGAGGTGCCTAGAAGATCATAACTACAACTTATCTTTCCATACACATGTCCCCTCCACAAAGATCAACATAGGAAATGACCAGACAAACCACTGTTAAACCATTTGGGGGCTCACCTTCAGAGGCTCCTGAGATTTTTTTTTGATTACACTTGAGGGCTGTAGAATTTTTGCCAGAAGGCAGAGGACCTGGATCAGCCTGTCTTGGTACTCTGACCAACCCTATTTGGCCATGGTTCATCAGCAAAGTGTTTTTGAAAGGACAAGAGATAATTTGTTCTGGTGCTGTAGGTGGGAAAACAAACCTAGGTACCAGTGTGCTGTGTCTGTCCTCTTTCCTTTAGAGAGTAGTTAGAGCACCATGACAGCACTACCAGGTCCTGACTGACTGGGAGAGAATAGCACCAAGCTGTCTATCAGCCACCAGAGAAGAGTCTGACAGTGAGTTAGAGCTGAAGAGGGGTGAGACAGAGAACATTTGCCTCAAGTGTGAGCAATCAGAGAAGATAACTACTGTAATTTGTGCCTCTGCATAGCGACCTCCTTGGCTACATGCAGTTCTCACTGACACTAAAGTGGCCCCAGTTAATGGGCTTCCACCACTGCCACGAAGGACAGAATTTTCACCTCCTCTTTTCCTATTCTCTTCCCATAAACTACAGATGATCCTGTCCTCAGCCTCATGGCCGAGGGCCAGTCTGCAGATATCACTTATGTCATCAACACCACCAAGGAGGAAAAAGCTGCAGCAGCTCTGACCTGCTATCTGTCGGCTGCTTGACTTGGTTGCACTCCCAATCACCTAGTGGGAAGTGAGGGGCAGAAAGAAAGAACTTAGCAATGAATCCTAGCATTTTTTTCTCTCCTCTGCATTCCCCCCTGCCCCGCTTCATTTCATAGCTTTGCTGCCAAAGGCTGAGGAAGGAAAAAAAAATGGAACAAGTCTAAAAAGCTATTTTTGGTAATGAGTTTTGGTACCAAATTCCCAATCCATGCTTTTCCTGGTGGCTTGTTTTTATCACACACACCATAACCTAGAAGTAACCTACAGTTTTTCTCCTCATGGATTAGATATTTAAATGCACAACCATTTCTACTTTCAAGAATTCAAATCTGCAGTTTCAAAATGGAATTATGCCAATCACGTAGGCCATCTGGCTGAATTCATTGTTAGGAAGTCGTAAATAAGGATGGCATGGGGTCACTTAATGGAAAGCCACTGACATTTCATCCATGGTTTATTACTATTCTCTAGCCAAACTGAAGTGAGCTTGTGGTCTCAACTTAGTTTTCAGTGGACAAACAATTTTCCTCCCCCTCCTGTGAAGAATCCATATGCTGCAGAAAGGATTTTATGGACTCGGTTCCATGGCCCATACGCTAGCAGCATGTTCGCTGACTTCAAAAGCACATCTCCCACATCTGGAAAGGCACCACAGAAATTAATTCTGTACAAGTGCAATGGTCAAGGAGGCAGCATGCACAGACCCTTGCCCTTTCACTTACAAAATCTTAAGATTCAACACCAAGTTAAAGAAAAAGAATTCTCATCGTAAAAGCAAGAGTAGGTCACAGGGCTGTAACACACTAGGACTCTGTGAGACTAACCTGCTCATGCACACGTGCACACAAAGTCTCTATTTTCAATTGCCTTTTGGCATAAAGAGTGGTTTTGATTCAGAAAAAGGCTCAGAACTGGTACAAGATCTCACTCATTTATTTCTCCTAGGAAATAGGTTCTATTCTGGTCTCCTCAGAGGGTTGTGTCTATGCAGGCAGGGTCAGCACTGCCAGGGGAGGGGAAAAATCATTTGTGGATTCACGATCATGGTTTCAAGAATCTTCTTGGCTGGGCAATAGCATTAGCCTATTTGTGTATGTGTCTGAGGGAGGATAGAGTCTCAAAATAAGTAAAAGGCAGACTCAAGGAAGAGAGCAATCTTTTCTGTCTCCTTAGTGAATAGAACAAGAAATGGGCTTACCTGCATCTAGAA